>NC_090650.1:65904937-65949937 GCF_040937935.1 Hyperolius riggenbachi | reverse complement strand
TTCTCAGGCTAGCTTGAAGTGAAGTGATTTATTAGAGCTGTCAAATAATTTCCTATTTTATGAAATCTCTTTATATTATTTTACTGAGTTGATGCGACAGTAAGACTCTCTGAATTGAGATCCCGGTAAGCATTTCATATCAGGCCCACGACAGTAGAACACTGGTCTGGTAATCCCCCTGCCTGATCTGGCTGGCGTACTGTGCTATTAACGGTCCAGGAAAGCGGGCTCCTTGCAATCTCTCCGGCAGCTTATTTTAGATTTTATATTATTATTTTTCTTTTTTTTTTCTTTTTTTATTAAGTGAATGATTCTTGCTGGCAATAATGACAGACACATCAGGAAGACCAAATGACATCATCTGTCAAATTTAAGCTGCTGCAATACACGTGGCAGATTAAGGATGTGTCATTTAATTCCAGATAGAAAAATGTGGGGACGGTTTTCATTTTGAAGCCACAATTACAACTGGACTGCATTGTGTTATCTATAGTACAAATGTTGGTACTTTATTAAATTTGGTATGTTGTTTCCTGTGCAACAGTAACCAGCTTCCAGGTGGAGCCAATGCATTAAAATGGGGTGTGTTTTCTGTGAGTTGGAATCCCCCAATATTTATATTGGTATTTGTAAGAATCAATGCAGAGGTGTAACTAGAAATCACGGCCGCCTCCTGCAAAACTTTGGGTGGGCCTGCACACTGAAAAGGGACTGTCTACACATCTTTGTTTACAAAACTTTGTATGATTTGTTATCAGTAGCTGTGCAGATGCACACATTAGAAGAATTGTGCAGAAAGCAGAAAGTTTTTTTCTCTCCTCGCCCTTAGTTGTCAGTCTCTCAGGACTGGGCCTCCTGTGGCTTCTGGGGCCCCCTGCAGCTGCATCCCTTGCAGGGTCTATTATTACACTCCTCAATCCATGTCTGCATAGGGCTGGATTTATATTTTACTCCCCAACTTTATCTGATGCTCCTCCCATGCTTATCATCTCATATGATGTCACCCCCCTTTGCAGTACCGAGCGCTCCCTACCCTGATCTGTGTGGCCGACTGACAATGTACAACACAGTCTGATTCTGTGTACAGGCTCCTCCCCATATGCAGCAACCCTCACACAAATTATTTGCTGGCACCTCTTTCATTTCCCTCTTGGACAACAAGTCAATTTTTACATATCCAGGCCATTTCCATTTGCAGCAATAACTCCTTGTCTTTCATGTGCAGACCCTCTTCCTCCGATATGAAATATCGCCATAATCTGTGACTTTTTCAGAAATCCTTTCCTGTATCTGCAATGCTGTGCATATTAACATCAGCAGCTGCAAACTCCTAGGGTGAAAAAAGTTCTGGCCTGGCACATATGACCCATTAAGCCCTGCTGTTGCCTTTTCAATCCCTGTTCTTTTTCTTTTGAGTCTTGCCTTCATTCTCAACATGATGAAGCTAGCAAGGACTGGTGTGGCTCAGCACTAGCTCATTTAAGCTTAAAGAGGAGCTGTAACCAAGGATTGATCTCCCAGTTCTGTAAAGATCTTGTCAGACTTGTCTCACAGGAAGCTGAAAGCCTTAGGGCCCTTTTTCACTACATCAGTTGCTTATAACTGAAAGAACACCTGATGCGCAAGGTAATGTCCATGTTTCCTTATGACTCAAGCTATATTACTGGTTAATAGAGTGCTGCCCCAGATGCTTTTATGGGGTAATCACCATTTTTAACAGAGAATTTAATTGATCGCAGTGGACAAACAGGGCACAGGAGAGGAAGAAGAGATTGATAAACAGATTACGTGGGAGATAAGTATGACGTGCATGTTTATTTAGAATTTTATTTTTCAATTCAGGGTTGCTTTAAGATAAAGCAAAGACAGCAAAAGCCTTAAAAAAGTAGGTAAAATAATTATTAAATACGCCATGTTTCTGCATCAACAATTATGCATGAGGAAGACAGAACCAAATTGAGATTCTAGAAATTTTACTTCCTGATCTTTGAAGATAGTTGGGTCAACTCTGAACAGAAGGAGATGGGAATTCAGTCAAGTACTTGACACCAAACTGTATACTGTTGCCTGGGTTTCAAGTAAACTTGCCCATGTATCCTTGAATATACTGTAAGTCGACCTTGTGTATAAGTCGAATCCAATATTTGACCCTTTTAAGCTGGAGTTTTTTTATTCACTCAAGTATAAGTCTACCCAGCAAAGTTATTGGATGCACATTGGTGACCAGGAAGAATTAACAGCTACATTTGGGGACTAGGAGGGATTCAAGTATGCAAGTATTGGGGCCATTAACCTCTCCAGGCCCTAAAGTGCAGCCAATAACTCCTCCAGGCCTCCAAGTGTAGCAATTACCCACTCTCCCTCTGTAGTAAGTAATGCAACCCAGTATCTTCCTCCCTTCCCTTTCATTGCTGATTGTTGTGGCCAGGACTTTCAGACCTGTGTTTTCTTGCCATTCCTTTATCAAGAGAGTGTCACTTAATACTGCATAAATTGTTGCAAATGGGAATGGTCATGAATCAGAAATGTAGGTCTGACTCAAGTACAAATGCACCCCTATACTTTACTTTTATTTAGTGAGCCAGACCTAAATATTTAAACTTAAAGTTGAGTATATTCAGTATTCTGCATATTTTTACAGATATTAGATATATTATTATGTTAAATATATTAAAACTAGTATATATACTGTAGTTTACACAGCAAATCTAGCGTCAAACAGCTTCAACAGCATATAATTATTTATTCCTGTGATACAATGACAGCAGCCATGTTCTGCTTGTCACATTACACACAGGCAAGCTTGCCTGCATCTCCAGCCCTCAGCCTTTGAAAACTCCACTCCCCTCTCCTCCTCTCTCCTACCCTCTACCTATATATATATATATGAAAGGAACCTAATTATGCAATGAGTAAAAGTTTATCTCGGATCCACTTAAAGCCATTATTTTTCTGCTAATTCCCTACTTGATCAGTTCCAGCCTGGCTTTTGCTGTAACCACTCAACAGAAATGGCCCTTAAAGAGAACCCGAGGTGGCATTGTATTACGTTAGTGAGGCACAGAGGCTGGTTGGTCACACTAACACCAGCCTCTGTTGCCCCATCATGTGTCTCAAAGACCCCCCTGCTCGCCGCTATACCCCCGCAGTCCTGGCGACACGCAGCGTGTCGCCAGCACAATGTTTACTCTAGCGCTGTCTGTCAGCGCCGCTCCGCCGCCTCCTCCGCATCGCCGCTACCCGCCCTCGTCCCTTCCCTCCCGCTGATTGGAGGGAAGGGACGAGGGCGGGTAGCGGCGATGCGGAGGAGGCGGGGCTGCGGCGCTGACAGACAGCGCTAGAGTAAACATTGTGCTGGCGACGCGCTGCGTGTCGCCAGCACTGCGGGGAGTATAGCGGCGAGCAGGGGGGTCTTTGAGACACACGATGGGGCAATAGAGGCTGGTGTTAGTGTGCCCAACCAGCCTCTGTGCCCCACTAACGTAATACAATGCCACCTCGGGTTCTCTTTAACAAAGTGGCCAATGACCTTCTTACAGCCAAATCCAAAGGTCAATTTTCCATACTCATCCTTCTTGACCTGTCATCAGCATTTGATACTGTCGACCACACCTTACTCCTACAGATACTTTCAATGTAGGCATGTTGCTATCTCATGGCTATTTTCCTACGTCTCTGGAAGGTCCTTCACAGTCTCTTACTCAGATCAGATCTCTTCTCCTCATGCTTTGTCTGTCGGGGTTCCTCAAGGCTCTGTTCTTGGCTCCTCTTCTTTTCATCTACATGATGGTCTTGGTAACTTAATCAACTAATTTGGTTTTCAATGCCACCTGTATGCAGACGATACACAACTGTACCTCTCGGCCCCAGATCTTAACTCCATCCTCACACGTGTTCCTGACTGCTTGTCTGCTATATCCTCCTTCATGTCCACTTGCTTCTTAAAATATAATATGAGTAAAAGAGAACTAATCATTTTTCCACCGTCTCTGTCTACCTCTCTGCCTGAAGTAACAGTAAATGTTAATAACACTCCCATAACTTCAGTTCCCAAAGCCCAGGGGGTAATATTAGACTCATCTCCCTCTTTTCTTCCTTATGTTCACTCCCTAACCAGCCCAAGTCATCTCCAACTCAAAAACGAATCTCGCATCCGACCTTTTCTCACTCAAGACACAACTAAAATGTTAATACATGCTCTTATAATATCTCGTCTGGACTACTGTAACATACTCCAAAGTCCCTGCGGCGGTGGACGCGAACGGGGGAAACCAGCGCAGCACCGAGGGCACCGGGAGAGGAGAGGGAAGGCTCATTAGGACCGAGCCTTCCCTCTCCTTAGGTGAGTATCCGACTTTTTTATTTTTAAAATGGTAAACACTGCGGACAGCTATGAATCCGCAAAGGTGGTTTGTCCTTCATCAGCATCCATTAAGGCACACTGCAAGGAAATGGTAAGGGACCTCCTTGATGTTACTGGGTCTTTATCTGATGAGTCTCATTCCATGCTGGGGGACATTGTTGCATCGGTAGAGACAGTAGGGCTTGTACACTCCATAGCCCAAGTTGATCAGAGGGGGCCACCTATGATGGGTACACAGACTCTTTCCTCTGGTGCTCATACTGTTTGCCAAAACAATGTGCAGGATCTAAGCACAGCAGGAGCTATTCCAGTGACTGTATCCCTGGGAAGACAGGAGTCTCATATTATCTCGCTTGGCAATCTGGCATATGATAGTGATCGTAACAGTAAATTTGCCACTGTTTTTTCTAGAAACACCAATCCCTCTGAAAATAATCCAAGTTTAAGAACTGCCTTTCTTCAGTTAGAGGATCTTTTGTCCAAAGAAACCAAAGTATGGTGGGATTTAACAAGTCTAAAACAATACGTGGCAGAGGGAATTATTCCCCGGGGTCTGCGCATAAAGAAAATCCCAACCACAATGTATTCAGATCAGTTTTTGTTGGAGTGGAATGAAATTTTGACAGACTGTTCCCTCAACTTAATGAAATTAATTATAACTTATGAAGAAGACAAACTAGTGAACTTGCGTTTTAAAATTACAGACATTGAAACCAATGTGAATAAATTTGACTATATGAAAGAGTTTGAGGATTTAAATAAGAGGATGCGAGATAATATAGCTAAGTTGGAGGCTACTATCACTGATATAAAAAGGGTCAAATACATAAGGGATACAGAAGACTATAGAAAGAAGATGGTATATGAGTGGGGACGGTGGGAGAGTATCTCTAAGTCACCCAATCACGGTTACCGGAGACCCCGCTCTAGAAGTAGAAGGAGGGTTAGCTTTAGTTCCCCGGAAGTTACACAACCTGCCAGACCCACTCCAGTCTCTGTACCAGATAACCGCTTACCAGTGATAGCGCCCCAACATAGTCAGCCCCAGGGACAGGCCCCAGGGGAAAGATTTGATTCGGCAGCAAAAAACTTGCCGGGCCAACCAAACCACAGGAAACAGAGAAAACAGAAGAGGAAGGGACGCCCAGACGCCGGACACGGCGGGCGGGTGTGAAACATCGGAAGTTTGGCCGGGACTGTTTTAATGCACAGGGGTCTGGGGGTAGTGGAAATGTGGTGAATTTGTCTGATTATGTTCTTAGCGAGTCTGAAATAAAGGTTCTATCCAAAGGTCTGTCTTTTGCCCCCACCCACCATTTTGACGTATTTACCACTCTTCTCGATGTAAATCGATTTGTGAGGTCAATCCTTTTACGCAAACATTTTGGGGACGATGCTGATCAACCAGAGTGGAGACCGGCTGGCAGCACTGTGGGCATACCTGATATAGGTAACTTTCAGGATACATGTGCTAGATGGACAATGGATAGTCTGTTGTCCGATAGCAATCCCCTGGTTACCCTAGATGATGTTAGGCCAATCAGAGCAGCCAATCCCGATTTCTACCCGGTGTCTGCACGCACGACTCATGTGGACACTTTTCAGGAACTCGTGGAGAGAGACCTTTTGCATTTAGCTAAGAATCCCCTATCTACCACTATTCCAAACCTTAGCCGAGATGAAGCACGCGCCCTTAAGAGTCTACAGAACAAAAAGGATATTGTTATGTGGACAAGGGCGGCGCAGTGGTAGTACTAAACAGCGTCAGTTACCGAGAAGAAGCTCTGAGACAGTTAAATGACAGTGACACATATGAGACTCTGAGGAATGATCCGACCTCAGAATTCCAGAGCAGGTTGTCTAGTCTTTTGTCATATGGTGAGAGCCTGGGGGTCCTTGACCGGAGACTTGTGGAGTATTTGGGTGTCCAGCACCCAACTATACCAATTTTCCATCATTTACCGAAGATTCACAAACAAGGCGCTCGTCCGGAGGGCAGGCCCATTGTGGCCGGGATTGGCTCTCTGGGCGAGCGCCTTGGTAGTTGGGTGGACTCCATGCTCCAGCCTCTGGTGAAGCGTCTCCCGGGCTACATAAAAGATTCCAAACATCTATTGGCCAGCATTGAGGATTTTGCAGTGCTGGGCCGAAATTACGCATTAGCGTAATTACGTATCGTAATTCACTACAAATGCACCGTAAGCGTTACGTGTAAGGTTACGGTATTACGCGTAATTAATTACGCGTAGACCGTAGGGTTACGTTTTACGCGTAACAAATTACGCGTAAGACAGTAAACTCCCATTGAAATTACACAGTCTGCCGTAATCACGTAATATTACGCTCCCGTATAATATAAAAAAGCCGCCGACTTTAAGGGTTAATAGCAAAGCCCCCTTAAGTGCTAAGAGCCTCAAATTTGGAGAATATATTAAGGAGATCAGAAGGAATAAGAGGAAAAAAATGTTTTTCAAAAAGACCTTATAGTTTTTGAGAAAATCGATGTTAAAGTTTCAAAGGAAAAATATATACATTTAAAAACCCGCCGACTTTAACGGTTAATAGCAAAGCCTGCTTAAAATTTAGGAACACCAAATTCACAGGGTATATTAAGGGGATCAGTGGGAATAAGAGGAAAAAATTTTTTTTCAAAAAGACCTTATAGTTTTTGAGAAAATCGATTTTAAGTTTCAAGGGCGAAAATGTCTTTTAAATGCGGAAAATGTCAGTTTTTTTTGCACAGGTAACAATAGTGTTTTATTTTCATAGATTCCCCCAAGTGGGAAGAGTTTTACTTACTTCGTTCTGAGTGTGGGAAATATTAAAAAAAAACGACGTGGGGTCCCCCTTCCCAGACCTCTTTAACCCCTTGTCCCCCATGCAGACTGGGATAGCCAGAATGCGGAGCACCGGCCGCATGGGGCTCCGCACCCTGACTATACCAGCCCGCATGGTCCATGGATTGGGGGTTCTCGGAAGGGGAGGGGCAGCCAAGCTTTCCCCTCCCCCTCCGAGCCCTTGTCCAATCCAAGGACAAGGGGCTCTTCTCCACCTCCGATGGGCGGTGGAGGTGGAGGCCGCGATTTCCTGGGGAGGGGTTCATGGTGGCATCTGGGAGTCCCCTTTAAAAAGGGGTCCCGCAGATGCCCACCCCCCTCCCAGGAGAAATGAGTATAGAGGTACTTGTACCCCTTACCCATTTCCTTTAAGAGTTAAAAGTAAATAAACACACAAACACATAGAAAAAGTATTTTAATTGAACAAAAAACATAACCACGAAAAAAGTCCTTTAATATTCTTAATTAACCATTAATACTTACCTGTCCCATTAAAAGCCAGTTCCCACGCAATATCCTCGGAAATATACTAATCAGTTACAATGTAACAAAGTTATTACAATGTAACAACTTTGTTACATTGTAACTACGCCGCACCCGACGTCACTCACCGCCGCCGCCGCCGCCGCGTCTGTGCTGCAGGACCCGACAGAGCTCTGAGCTATAGCTCAGAGCTCTCTAAGCATCTTTGTATTTGGGCTCCAAGGAGCCCCATTGGTCCTTAGCAGACCAATGGGGTTCCTTCTGATTTGAAGGAACCCCATTGGTCTGCTAAGGACCAATGGGGCTCCTTGGAGCCCAAATACAAAGATGCTTTCGAGAGCTCTGAGCTATAGCTCAGAGCTCTGTCGGGTCCTGCAGCACAGACGCGGCGGCGGCGGTGGCGGTGAGTGACGTCGGGTGCGGCGTAGTTACAATGTAACAAAGTTGTTACATTGTAATAACTTTGTTACATTGTAACTGATTAGTATATTTCCGAGGATATTGCGTGGGAACTGGCTTTTAAAGGGACAGGTAAGTATTAATGGTTAATTAAGAATATTAAAGGACTTTTTTCGTGGTTATGTTTTTTGTTCAATTAAAATACTTTTTCTATGTGTTTGTGTGTTTATTTACTTTTAACTCTTAAAGGAAATGGGTAAGGGGTACAAGTACCTCTATACTCATTTCTCCTGGGAGGGGGGTGGGCATCTGGGGGACCCCTTTTTAAAGGGGACTCCCAGATGCCACCATGAACCCCTCCCCAGGAAATCGCGGCCTCCACCTCCACCGCCCATCGGAGGTGGAGAAGAGCCCCTTGTCCTTGGATTGGACAAGGGCTCGGAGGGGGAGGGGAAAGCTTGGCTGCCCCTCCCCTTCCGAGACCCCCCAATCCATGGACCATGCGGGCTGGTATAGTCAGGGTGCGGAGCCCCACGCGGCCGGTGCTCCGCATTCTGGCTATCCCAGTCTGCATGGGGGACAAGGGGTTAAAGAGGTCTGGGAGGGGGGACCCCACGTCGTTTTTTTTTAATATTTCCCACACTCAGAACGAAGTAAATAAAACTCTTCCCACTTGGGGGAATCTATGAAAATAAAACACTATTGTTACCTGTGCAAAAAAAAACTGACATTTTCCGCATTTAAAAGACATTTTCGCCCTTGAAACTTAAAAATCGATTTTCTCAAAAACTATAAGGTCTTTTTGAAAAAATTTTTTTCCTCTTATTCCCACTGATCCCCTTAATATACCCTGTGAATGTGGTGTTCCTAAATTTTAAGCAGGCTTTGCTATTAACCGTTAAAGTCGGCAGGTTTTTAAATGTATATATTTTTCCTTTGAAACTTTAACATCGATTTTCTCAAAAACTATAAGGTCTTTTTGAAAAATTTTTTTTCCTCTTATTCCTTCTGATCTCCTTAATATATTCTCCAAATTTGAGGCTCTTAGCACTTAAGGGGGCTTTGCTATTAACCCTTAAAGTCGGCGGCTACCTAACATTGATCCATGCGTCAGCATGACCTTACGCATTAATTGCTAGTAGGATTTTACGCGTAAGCCTATAACGTAATAACCTGAATTACGGTATACTTACGCGTAATTGCGTAAGTGCTATGCGTAATTATAGACATGTACCGAAAATGAATGTCTATGCCGTAAGCGTAATTTCGTAATGCGTAATAGCGTAAAATTACGCGTAATGATCCGTAAGCGTAGCTTTCTCCATTACGACCAGCACTGGGATTTTGAGTGGAGATCAGAATATGCTTGGATTACAATTGATGTAAAATCTCTCTACTCATGTATTCCTCATAATCTTGCCCTACAAGCTTTGGAGTTTCATCTGGGGAAGTACTCAGACTATTCTCTGGACCTCCAGACTTTCATTCTGGACTCTGTCTGTCACCTCCTGGCCCACAACTACTTCATGTTTGATGGCCGCTTCTACCTCCAGAGACGTGGCGCCTCCATGGGAGCAAAGTTCTCCCCGTCCCTGGCTAATCTATACATGGGATGGTGGGAGGAGAGCCATGTCTTTGGGGGTGGTTGCGGCCTCATGGAGGATGTTGTGTGGTACGGGAGGTACATTGATGATTTGCTATTGGTGTGGAAGGGTAGCCCCTGTAGTGTCCAGTTTTTGGTGGAGCATTTTAACGCCAATGAGCTGAATCTTCAGTTCACATTTGAATATGATAAGGTTTCCATCAACTACTTGGACCTTGAGTTAAGGGGAAACCCTAACAACGGAAGGGTTAGCACAATCACCTATAGAAAGGCGTGTAGTGGAAATTCCACTTTGAGAGCTAACAGTTGTCATCCAGCCCACACCATAAAGGGCATTCCAGTCGGAGAATTTAGTAGAGCGAAACGTAACTGCTCAGAAGAAGGTGATTTGATTAAGGAACTTGATATTGTGGAGGCACGACTTTGTGACAGAGGCTATCCTAAATGGGCCATAAAAAGAGGTAGGTCGAGAGTATCCTCTCGACCCAGATCAGATCTGGTACATGCTACCTCAATTAGGGGGGCCACTAGTCCGAAACCCACATTTGTAACCACCTTTTCGTCAGAGTACAAAGAGGTCATAGGCATTGTCACTAAGTACTTACCCATACTCAAGGCTGATGCAGGCCTACGTCCGATCATCAATGAAGGTGTCAGAATGGCCAGCCGACGGGCACCTACTCTTGCTAAACTTTTGTCCCCAAGCATGTTTGAATCAACACAACACCCAAACACGTGGCTTTCCCTGACAGGTTCGTTTAGATGCAGTGTTTCTACATGTCGATACTGCCATGTGCATACGAAAACAAGATCTATTGTCTCTTCCGTTAGCGGCCGTAGTTTTCCAATCAAACAATTTATCAATTGTGGAACCAAGGACGTGATTTATCTAATTACGTGTAGTGTATGTTCCATTCAGTATGTTGGATGTACTACTAGGCCGCTTAGGCAAAGGGTAGCGGAACACTACCTGGGACAAGGGTGGCTTACCACCAATGTCTCTAATGTTGCGAAACATTTCAGGGAGGTACATAGTGGGAATATGACTGGCTTCCAATTCCAGGGCATAGAGAGAGTTTTTCCATCCAAACGGGGTGGGGATCTTTACAGGTGTTTACTTAGGAGAGAAGCTATGTGGATATTTAAATTGGACACTAGAGCCCCTCGAGGCTTGAATGCTAGGTGGGACGTGAGTCTCACAACACAGTGACCTCATTTATCCCTCTATTGGCTTATGGTGGTGTGTGTCCCCTTTATTTCTCTCTGTTTTCCAGTGTCTGCCTGTACTACTGCTTTACTCTTTTTATTGATCTCATTTATGAGAACAATTTTTTGACATTTTTTTACTCTGTTTTATCATGTACAATGACACACTTTGTCGTATTGTTTTAAATTTCATGCACCTTTCAGAACTGACCTGTATCCTGGCTCCGCCCTCCGGGGTGAGACTGCCCCCATGGAGGTGGGCGGGGGGTGGAGATTTAGGCCGGGTGTGTATTAATGTGTCAAAGGTTTTCCATGTGAACTCAGCTATGATTAAGGACCAGTAGGTCCGAAACATGTCAGCTTGAGATGTGATGTTTTAATACTGGATACGTCCTAACAATAAAGAGGATTCGTGGTGAATTGGTGCGGACCTTCCTTCTGTTGGAGTATCTCGTCTGGACTACTGTAACATACTCCAAAGTCCCTGCGGCGGTGGACGCGAACGGGGGAAACCAGCGCAGCACCGAGGGCACCGGGAGAGGAGAGGGAAGGCTCATTAGGACCGAGCCTTCCCTCTCCTTAGGTGAGTATCCAACTTTTTTATTTTTAAAATGGTAAACACTGGCTTTAATGCTTGACTTAATGGCAGTACCTGGGATCGGGGTGCATTATCATAGCCAGAGACACATAGTACCAGTAGCTGCACTTGATCATTGACATTTTGTCTGGGCTTGTTATAGGGGCACATTACAACTGCACTTGTTTTAACTAGTTACTGCATCTTGTGCAGTATAATCTATGTCCCACAGGACTTCATCTGAATATAGGACATATGTCTACGTAGATATACGTCTACGGCTGCTGCGAACTCCCGCTCATTCCTACATACGTTATCATCTCCGCCTGTTAGTGCACAGATGAGTGAATAGGAACACGGTTCCCATTCATCGATATAAGCGCCTGTGATCAACGAC
Source organism: Hyperolius riggenbachi (assembly GCF_040937935.1). Taxonomy (NCBI): domain Eukaryota; kingdom Metazoa; phylum Chordata; class Amphibia; order Anura; family Hyperoliidae; genus Hyperolius; species Hyperolius riggenbachi. Next base: position 65,938,072 of record NC_090650.1, on the reverse strand, counting down.
CAATGGCATCAAATAGTAAAATTATACCTACACACATTTTTTTTTATAAAAATACATACATATACCATTAAAATTAACCCCATACATCTTCTATTTAAAAAAATACATAAATAGTTACCTTAGGGACTGAACTTTTCAATATGAATGTCTTGAGGGTATATTACTGTTATTTTTGCAAATATGAGCTTGGAATTAGTGATGGACGCAAAACAGAAAAAAAATACACCTTTATTACCAAATAAAATATTGTCGGCATACATTTTACTAGGGAAATATTTTAAACATTATTATAACCGGGACAAATAAAAAGTGCGGGTTTTATCTACAGTAGAACATTTTCTATGAAAAACTATAATGGCTGAAAACTGCAAAATCATGATTTTTTCCATTTTTTCTTATTATTAATTCCATCGAAAGCCTAATTGATGATGAAAAAAATCAATATATAGATCTTTTTTTTGTAATATGTAGTGATACAGTTATTGGCAAATGAAAAGGACTGCTGAAAGGTGAAATTGCTCTGGTCTTTAAGAGAAAAAAAACCTTAGTGGTTAACTACTTAATGTGACATATGTAGACCAGGAAAATCAGAAGAACAATCAGAAGATCAGATCTGCATACTAAATGATGTAGAAAGTATTATAACCAGAAAACCAGCAATGCAGCCTTTTCCAAAGAAAGTCAATTGGTGGCCTCCACAGCAGTCTAATAGCTAAGGAAATGTAACATGAATGACAAAGCCGGTGTTGTTTAAAATTGCATTTAGATGATGTGCAGACAGTACCATTCACTGTTTTACAGTTACAGTATCTTTTAGTTACAGTATCTTTTATTATGTGTAGCTGGTATATTATTATTACCAGACTGTATAGACAGCTTTTCTAAACCCTGCGTACTGTGTAGACAACATTTTGACACTGCCAGCATGCATACAATGCAAAATAGCAGTAAATAACTAGACAGCAAAATACTGCTTGTAAGAAAACCTGACACACAAGTGACAAATAAACTCCTTTCTCACGGATATTTTCTTCTAAAAGCCTTGTCCTTAGGTGGTCTAATAGCAGACTTTTAAGGACAGTAAATGCAAGTATATTAGAGAGAAGCGTGCAGTGACCTCTTAGTCTAACACTTAATGCTTTCTTACTAAACGTCTTTTAACACAGCGTGCGCCGTTCAGTCCAGGGAATGATGATACATTGACGGACATTGTTTGGGAAGTGGTTCCAGGAATAGAATATTGTCCATGAAGAATGTTTCAGTCGAGAGCAGCAGCGATTGGAAAGCTGTACTCTCTGCCCAGCTCAAACAAAAATAAAAGCTATTTGTGCACTTCAAAAAGATTTACTGTATTTCAAAGATTTTTTTTTATTTTTTGGGACATTTGAAATAGTATGTTTGCACTGTTCATAGCACACTTTTAAAAATAAACTTTCATACACATCGATAATTTAGTGTATGTCCAGGTAGTGGCAGCACTCTGTTTATTACATTTACATTTTGGAATTTACTGTGTTTAAAGGAACATCATTTTAAGTAAACCCAAGGGGAAAATAAACAGATGAGATAAAAAAAAATTGTATTTACTCTCATACTCCTAAAATGACTCTTTTTTTTTAGATAATCCGCAGTTTTATGTTATGTTTAAAAACCTAAAAAGTAGATTTAATGTTGTATTGTCATTGCTCAATGACACAGTTTTCCAAGTCTGAGAGCTAAAATATATGAACTATTGAGTTTATTTTAGCTATGTCCAGCATTCAGAGCCTGTTCCTGTAGTTCAGTGAAGGTTACGCTATAGTTCCAATTAGGTCCTGACTGGAGAGAAACTGTCACTTGCATACCTGAATGTTAACTCTTTCAGGCAGAAAAATAAAAACAGGAATACAGCCTATTTATTTGTATGCTTGGCACCGGCACCATACATAAACATGTCTATCTCACCATTTCACGTGTAAGTAACATCAGGTACATGTTAAATCAATTCCTGCATAAAAACATTCTGTAACAATATGTTAAGATTGCTGTAGATTTTGAAGAGCAAAATGTACAACACCAATTAATGGATCCTAAACAATTCCTCCTCGGTCAACTCACAGTTGCCTGCTCACCCTTTAAATAAGACCAAAAGATTCAAGGGTGGCTGGCACTCAATGCCACTGGCAAACCACCCTTAGGCCCCCTGCACACTGCAAATCCGATTTGCAATTCTGATTTTCCCTGGATGCGATCAAAACAAAAAGAAAAACACAGAAAAACTGCAGCATGTAGTACCGATTAAAAATCACAAATTTGAACTGCATGTAAAATTACATCAAAATTGCAAATCGGAATAGCATGTCACGTGCAAGAGGCCTTAGAGGGCCATTCAGTAAGAAACTGTGCTCCATTGCATAAATAACAAAATGTTGTAATAAGGATTTGGTGACTTCGTCTACCGTGTTTAACAATGTTGGTATGTATCATTTTTACGTGAGAAGCCCAACCATGTGTTTGTTTCTTGATAATCTGCTTTCAATAAAAATTACATTGTAAAAAAAGAAACTGTGCTCCATAGCAAAAGACTTGACCGACAATTTTCCAGTAAAGCAAAGCCATGCACCAGTTCCAGTTTGAAACCCCCAGTGTGTTTTATTTGTTTTCCTGAGAATTTGCATTAAAGAGACTCCGTAACAAAAATTGCATCCTGTTTTTTATCATCCTACAAGTTCCAAAAGCTATTCTAATGTGTTCTGGCTTACTGCAGCACGTTCTACTATCACCATCTCTGTAATAAATCAACTTATCTCTCTCTTGTCAGACTTGTCAGGCCTGTGTCTGGAAGGCTGCCAAGTTCTTCAGTGTTGTGGTTCTGTGATGCATCTCCCCCTTCCAGGCCCCTCTCTGCACACTGCCTGTGTATTATTTAGATTTGGACAGCTTCTCTCTTCTCTCTTATCTTTTACAAGCTGGATAAATCCTCCTCTGAACTGACTGGGCTTTCACATACTGAGGAATTACATACAGGCAGAGCTGTCTGCACTCTGCAGGAAGAAACAGCCTGACACTTCAGTGGAAGATAGCTGCAGGGGGAAAGAAACACACAAATGATCTCTTGAGATTCAAAAGGAAGGGTGTATACAGCCTGCTTGTGTATGGATGTATTTTCTATGTGTGGACATACTGTACATTAATCTACTTCCTGTTTTGGTGGCCATTTTGTTTGTTTATAAACAAACTTTTTAAAACGGTTTTTAACCACTTTTAATGCGGCGAGGAACGGCGAAATTGTGACAGAGGGTAATAGGAGATGTCCCCTAACGCACTGGTATGTTTACTTTTGTGCGATTTTAACAATACAGATTCTCTTTAAAGTCTTTTGTATTTTGGAACCATGACTTTCTGGAAAATGTGTGGATCACTCCTAGTAAGTCTGAACCACTCGTGCTAGATGTGTGAAACCATGTGAGCCGGTGCCTATCATGGCTGCCATTCTCTAGTAAGGCCCCGTTCACACTGCACGCGTTTCCAGCCACGTTTTGGAAACGCGTGCAGGTGGCCGACACGCACGACATTAGACATTGCACTAAGTGCAATGTCTGATGTTCACACTGCATGCGTTCCGGACCTGTGCGGTCCAGGAACGCATGCTGCACTCATTTTTTTGTAAAAACACGTGGCTGTCCCATTCACTTTTCAGTGATGGGATCAGCCACGCAACGCCCACAAACACGGATGGCGTGCGTTCGCATGCGTTGCGTTCCGCATGCGTGGCCATCCGCGTTTGTGATGTGAACGGGGCTTAAGTGCAACTTACTTACAAGTGAATTGACTGGGAGGAGGAGATGATACTGAGATGATCTGCTATTGACTCTGCCTGCTAACCCAGTAACGTCTGATGTCTGTGGTGATCTTGGTATGATTAATGCCACTATCTCTGCTTACTGAATTGGTCTTGTATGTTACCCATTGCTAATGTTGGGCTGCTATGAATTCTACCTCTGCATGATGATCCAAAATTGCAAGCCATTCAGTGCTGACTATTGCTTATTTACTGACCCCACTTCTTCCTGCTGTCCCCGCTTACCCACTGTTAAGCGGTTTGCTTAACTGCCAGGCTGCCGTGCTGGTCCTCTGCCTCTAATTCTTTCAACCATAGACCCTGAACAAGCATGCAGCAGGTCGGGGGTTTCTGACAATATTGTCAGAACTGACAAGATTAGCTGCATGCTTGTTCACTACTACAGCCAAATAGATCAGCAGGGCTGCCAGGCAACTAGTATTGTTTAAAAGGAAATAAATATGGCAACCTTCATATCACTCTCACCCTGGGTTCACTTTAAATGACAGTTAGCTCTGCCCTCATCCGGTCATGACCACGCCCATTTTTTTTGCAGCGGTGCACGAAGCTGCGGGTCATCAGCTACCCCAGAAATTGGTCCAGGACCTGCAAAATCTTTTGGCTGCCACTGCTTCTCCCCTCCCCCCCCCCCCCCCCCAAAAAAAAAGCCCATCAATTCCAGTGATGAACACAAGATATTTTTACAGTCTTGGAGTGAAATGTACTTTATTTCCTCAATACTGGCATCTCTGCATGAAACACGTTCTTCGTTAGCAAATATCACTTTCCAAACGTATTTTAGCACAACTAATTCACACTTGTAGGAATTTTGTTAAACGGATATTTGTTTAAATTAGATGGCTTACTTAGATTATCTTCATCATCCACACTGCTTGCCCCGGGACTTATGAACTTGAAAGGTACGATAAACGTTGACAGCATGCTAATTTTTTCTGTAAAGAAAGAGCACAAACATGCATGTTATTATTTAAATGTTATTTTATTTTTAGATATCTTTTTTTTTTCATTCAGCATATTACAGTGATTCACAATATTATAAAAATATCCCATATGTTCCCACAAAGACAGACTGTTTTGGTTCCTATAATACTATCTGCGTTTAAAGCTTGAATACAAGCACAAATGTTATTCTAGATCAGTACTGATAGTCGGTACGATAGCTTCTCAATTAGCAGAAATACATCTATTTTAAAGTCTTAATTTACATACTTATACTAAAAGTGTGTTTGAAATACTTTAAAAGATGAACCATAATGACATATAGTAGAATGTAGTAAATTATTTAGGATACCCACTTCTACATAAAAAAAAATCCTGGTTTCAACATCAGACACACTTCCTATAGCTGCAAATTACTGTATATTGCTGAGTAGCCACATCCTCCCACTGAGGCTTGGCCTAGGCTGTTTATTATTATTATTAGTATCCTCTATAATAAAACCCCTGTGTCCGTGCCTCCTGTCTCTGTGTAGCGTTGTCCGTGCTTTGGGATGTGCGCAGCACGGATCCAGAGACAGGAGGCCGGGGACAGGGCCAGGGAGTCGAGCAGGCGGCGTGTGAGCAGGCGGCCAGATGTGCGGCGGGTGAGCAGGCGGCGGGTGAGCGGGCGTGCGCGCGCCCAGGAACACAGACCTAGAGCCCGTTTTTATACGGGCTTAGGTCTACTAATTGATTTATAAAGTGCCAACATATTGTGAGGCACTGTACAAACTAAGAAAAACAAACATGGGGTACATAAAAATACAAAAAAATAGTGTACACCAAATATAGACACCGGTACACAGTACACAATTGGTAGTTACAGTGAGAAATGTAACATGATACATAAAATGTATAACAAATTTCAGGAAACAAAATTAATAACACATTTCAAGACACAAAAGGGTGAGAGAGCCCTGCTCTTGTGAGCTTACAATCTAAAGAAATGGGGGGGGGGGGGGGGGGCAGTATGCAGATTTTTCCCCCCTTCTCCAGAGCATTATGGGAGACCAGAGATCCTTTCTACTGTGGTCTCTGTAAATGTGAATTCCTCAGAGATCACCTGCCGCTACTAAAGATATTGCCGCATGTGATTAATTTCAGAAAGTAAATCAGGGAGAGGAAAGATTATACAATAGGATAACACTGACTAAATACATTATAAATTCATATTGATATGCATTGTTAAATTAAATTGTTAAGCATAGGTTGGGGGGTTGGTAGGCTTAGGCATCAGCTGGGGAGGGTGGTTAGGATTAGGCATTGGTGGTGGTGGGGGGGGGGGGGTCACTTAGGGTTAGGCTTAGAAAGAAGGAGGATTCAAGTATGATTGGGATCAGGTTAGACAATAGCAAAATATTTTACTAATGTAATAAAACCTAATGAATGAATATTAGTAATTTTACCAATATTCTACTAGTGACTACTTTTGGCACCCAAACTATGGTGGTGCCCTTTTTACATGTATGCTGTTTTTTCAGCTGTGCCTAGGAACGCTTTATCAAACCCTCATCACATTATGTTTGCAGCCTGAAAAATAAATGTACGTATTGATGTGCACTGAATCATGTATCAATTTACGCTTTACTCTAAATAACACAGACAGGAAGTAGATGTAACTATTCCTGTTATCAGCCCCATGTGCTTGTGGGAGAGTTTTCTTTGCTTCCTGTAGTGATGCCTGGCCAATAAAATAATACAGTCATTTAATCAGCACTAAAATTGCAAGTGTTCAAGAAGAAAGAAGAGTACTTCACAAGGATCCGTTACATCGTAATTAGTTTCACAAGTGGATGGCTATTTGTGTCAATTTTCACTTCATATTTACAACATAAGAAATGTATTCAACACCTTCATAACTGATAATATTTTATAGCTTGATGACAAGAACTGATTTTGTCATTTTGCAGTATTTACATACAACCGTAAAATAACTTTTTTTGGGAACAAGCAAGGCTCCCTTTAAAGGACAACTAAAGCAAGATGGATATGGAGGCTGCCAAATATATTTCCAATACCAGTTGCTTGGCTATCCTGCTGATCCTCTGCCTCTAATACTTTTAGTCATAGACCCTAAACAAGCATATGCAGATCAGGTATTTCTGACATTATTGTCAGGTCTGACAAGATTAGCTGCATGCTTGTTTCTGGTGTTGTTTAGACACTACTACAGCCAAATTGATCAGCAGGGCTGCCAGGAAACTGGTATTTTTAAAAGGAAATAAATATGGCAGCCTTCATGTTCTTCCTCCTACAGTTGTCTTTTATGTGAAACATTTTAAATATGGGGTTTTCATGTTTGCTTATTAATTAGGATACAATCTGCCCGAAAAATAAAGATTGAAATATTTTCCCTCGAAAAGTTTGTCAACAGCATCATATATTGCCTCCGAAGAAGTTTAAACTCACTCTGCTGTTTCTCCCACTTTCTGGGATACCAAATGTGTTTTGTGTACTGTATATGTAATGTGGATTAACTAGTCTGTCTGTATATTTACACAGTCTGTATATTTACACAATCTTGAAACGATAATTGTTAAAAATAATATGCAATAGCATTAAAGTAGGTAGAACGCTGACATAACATTCTATAAAAATGTGTATTCCAACTTTTTTATTACCCATACAATTACCATATTTGCTTGATTGTGCACAAGTAATATTGTCTGTTTAAAAATTACAAGGTTCCAAAGTACAGTTTATCTGCTCTGAAAGCTGCCAATGCATTTTATTGCATATCTTAGCTGCTGTATTTATATATTAAAACCTATCTAGTGATCACTTTTAACTGCACACATAGAAGCTAATGTTTACTAAATGTATCTGACAAAGAAATGGAAACAAAATATAATGTTATCATCTCTCTGGATGCGGCCAGAAGCTGGACACTGAAGCAAGGAGTTTTCCACTGGAGAACAAAGTGCTGTGTTTAACTGTTTGAATGCTGTTCTGCTACAATTCACTATTTTGCGATAGTAGATTTAAGGCTGTAAATAATCTTTTAGAGCAAAGAAGAAATGCTGAGTTTCATACCACTTTAAACTGAGAAATTGTATACAAAAACAGTAAGAAGCAGAGGAAAGGCGTGTGAATGATACAGGCTCTATGAAACTGCTGTCCACAGCACTTAATGAAGCAGAAAGAGCAGCAGAAAAGAGAACCGCGTAATGGCAATAGGGGAGATAAATTTAGGACAGATAAATACCAGGGACTGAGTAAGGTCAGAGAATGAATAATGGGGTTTCATGCTAGCAACTATGCCACAGATGGAACTAAAACCACATAATAGATGCTGCTATTTTTGCTATGCGTTTGATGCCTACAGAATCATCTGGTTCAGTCTGTTCTCTTTAGTCAACACGGTACAAAGTGGTGTTATGGAAATCTCCTACGTACTATCCCTGAGGTATGCTCAGCAGTTGTCTAACCTCTGGGCTAAAATAAACTATAGGAGGTTTGCATACATATAGAATGATTCATTTAATGGCTGTTGATAGAATATTGAAGGGCAGGAGTGATTTTGTCCACACAGAATCCATAATCTGAATTAACTCCATACTCAGGAGTGATGCATCATGGGAAACCACAGTTGCGCACTTAAAGCTAAACTATCACAAACATATTCTGATTTAAGAAGGCACAATTTCATGGAGCATTGATATCTATCTATCTATCTATCTATATATATATATCTATATCTATATATATATACATACATATATATATATATATATATATACAGTATACATGCGTATATATATATATATATATATATATATATATATATATATATATATATATATATATATATATATATATATATATATGTGTGTGTACAGTTAAAGTTTTAAATAGAAGGCTTTTTGGTCTCTTTTAGCCCTTGATACTTTCTTAGTGGTTCTAGGCCACCATGAGCTATCTGGGTATTACTTAGTACTGGTCTAACCCCGATCCTATAGATCCATGTCAATCCCTGCTATGCACTGATGAGGAAGTGAAAGTCTGAAACAGCTTTATGCATGTTGGATTGATGTTAACCCAGAGCAATTCTCGAGTTCAGATTGCTAAGCAGTTAAACCCATGTGTTACTCTGGATAAGCCATTCTGGACAGGAAGTGAAAGTTGTACTACAGAATAGTACAGTTCAATCAGAGTTCTGCTGCCTCTAACGGTTGAATTAAAATGATATAGTCTTAAGGCGTGTACTACTTAGTTGTTTTGCTACTTCAAGGAATTTGTACTCCTGTTTACCCCTCCCTCTTCATCACGCACCGCATGTTGTCCCTCTTTCACATGCCATAGCAACAATACATAAGGCTAGCCTACTGGCTAGTGACTCATCTGTACAGAAAACTGTCCTGATCCCCCAAGGGATTGAGTCCCAATCCCTTTGGATGACAGTACTCATGCATGTATATTTGCCTCAAAGGATGTCCAAATCTTAATTTTTACCCCCATTTTACTTACCCTGGGCTTCTTTCAGCCCCAGTTGTTTTGTAGGTCTCTTGCTGTCCTCTCAGTCCCCTTCCTAGTTCCGAAGTGTGGCTCTGTGAAGTCCGCAACTTAGCTAAGTTGGGGCACTACTGCACATGCGCTGATCCAACAGCATGCTTCCTCAATTGCATTCCCATGGCCCAGAGCATTCTATGCATGCGCAGTTCATTAAGACTCATAACCGTACATGGGTAGAACGCTCCCAGTAACTGGGGCGCAATCAAGAATACGAACCACCGGGTCAGGGCATGCACCATAGTGCCCAACTTAGCTTAGTTGTGGACTTTACCGCCGCTGCCCCCATAATGTATAAATGTATGTAGTGTAGTGCATTTATACATTACCTGTCCGGTGTCAGCCTCCGCGCGGTGACCGTCCATCTCGCCGGGTAACCCAGAGATGGACTGAAACCGCGTGGAGGCTGACACCGGACAGGTAATATATAAATGCACTACACAACATACATTTATACATTGCGCCAGCAGCGGCAGGGGTTTCATCGTCTCGTTGCTCGTTCGCAATTCAGCCGCCGTACCGCCGCGCACCCAACCAACCAACTTCAGCCCGACATCTTCCAGGATGCACGATCGACAGTGCGGCCAATTTCTGTCCTAAAATTGGTCGCTTTGTCAGTCGGGCATGCATATGGCAGCACCAATTTCATCCAATTCGATTATAATAATCGAATTGGATGGTCGATTGGTTGGTTAGTCGGCAAATGTATGGGCCTTTATGCTGGGTACACACTGAGATTTTCTGACCGATTTACTGTTAGATTTGCTTTCCGATCAATTACCGTTAACTGTAATAGGAAATTGATCGGAAAATGCTCGGAAATCGATCGGAAAGCAAATCGGACATGTAGGAAATAACCGATCTGACAGTAAATCAGCTAGTAAATCTCATAGTGTGTACCCAGCATTACAAGGTACTCAAAGGGACGAGGTGGCAATTACCTAGGTCAGCTGTGTTCCTGCCTGTCTGCATGTCTGAACACTTTCTCCTGTCTGTAGGTAGCATAACCATGAATGCCAGACAGAAAAGAATGTTTTTTGGCTTGTAGTGCAAATTGACGTTAGCAGCAGCCATAACTCCTTCACTCTGGTTATCATGAGACCGGCGCTGACTGATTAATCAGATAAAACCGTCTGCGCCATGAAGGATTAGCTGCTGGGCAGAGGATGCGCAAGGAGAAATAGACACAAGCCTCTTGTTGCTGTAGAACATAAAACTGCAATAAAATGTATCAAGCACTCCTCACACACGTAGCGTCTGAGTTACGGCACCTCTCATGCCCAGGCACTGATTTAACACATAAGGAGAGGAGACCAGAACACGGCAATAGATTTCTGTTTTTTTTTCTTCTTCTTGAATTTGCCTCTTAAAAAGCAACACTGGGGAAAAGGTGAAATCCATCAGAAAATGGCTGTTTCCATCCAAGGAACTGTGCATTGTGCTAATAACGGAAGGGACATTCCATTTATCTCTACATTATAACTACAGCAAAGTCTGCCGTTATCCGAAACTCAAGCAAGCGTAAGTCTCAACTAACTGCATGCCTTAGGGGATAATGGGGACTGTGCTTTGGTTTTTTTTGGGGTGGGCTTGCAGGTCATAAAATACTTACTAAGCCTCCAGCGACGTCTTCTGGTTTTCCTGTAACTCCTAGTGGCTTTCTGGCATCCGTGTGCAGCTCCTGGTGTGTCACATGACCTGACATGGGTCAGGTGAAACGGCAAGAGCCGTACACTGAGGATGTCAGAAAGCTGCTAGACGCCCGCTAGGAGCTTGAGGAAGGCTAGAAGATGTGGCTGGAGGCTCGGTGAGTATTTTCTCCCGCATAGGAGTGGGAGGTTTGTGCGGCATCAGGCAGTCCCAGCCAGTGGTGGATACTACGGACTTTGCTGTACTCTGATAAAAGACATTTTGACCACATATTCAAACTCTCCCTCATCATCAATTCAATTACACTAAGGTACTGATTTAGCTCCTGAAATTGGATTTTGGACACTGCAGCACCATTTGTTTTTTGCTTCATTGTCCAACCCTGACTAAGGCTGTGTTCCTTATTTTTTTTCACTGTAAAGGTTAAGAATTCAGAGACCTAAATGTTAATTTATCTGCAGTCAAACTGTAATCCAACCATAGTGCATTTCTTATTGATAACCAATGACAGCTGATATAACTCTTGCTTTATATACTGTAGCTAAGAAAAACTTCTGAGTGCAAGGAACAGATAAAAAAAGTTCTATAGTTCCAAGATTTGTTTGTGTGGGAGCTGAAAAAACTTTTAAAACTTTAAATGTCAACTGTAAATTTTTAGATATAAAATAACAGTATGGTATCCCCTGGAAAGTCCTGTTTAGAATTAGATAGAATTATTGGTTTATTTTCAGCTCAGGTTTGCTTTAAGGCAGACATACACTAGTAAATATCTACATGACACCAATTAATTTCCCACTTCCCCCCTTACCCATCTTGATATTAGTATAATATTATTCACATCACTGTGCATTGCCCAATGCAGTACAAAGCTAATACAACCTCACTTAGGTACTGCTCCCGCTTGGTGCCCCTCAGCCCTACCTGCTGGTCGATCTAACCTGCAGCTCAGTAGAAGTGAATTATAAACTCTTGTACAAATGGTACCTGGTCCCATTGCTTGAGGCCAAATTTAAGGGGCAAGCTGCTGGTAAATTCTTTAACCACTTGTCGACCGTGCACTCATACCGCGCGTCGGCAAAGTGGCAGCTGCAGGACCAGCGACGCAGATCTGCGTCGCCGGCTGCAGGCTAATTAATCAGGAAGCAGCCGCTCGTGCGAGCGGCTGCTTCCTGTCAATTCATGGCGGGGGGCTCCGTGAATAGCCTGCAGGTCGCCGATCGCGGCTCGCAGGCTAAATGTAAACACAAGCGGAAATAATCCGCTTTGTTTACATTTGTACAACGCTGCTAAGAGTAGCAGCGTTGTACCAGATCAGCGATCCCCGGCCAATCAGCGGTCGGGGATCGCTGTCACATGACAGGCAGGAGCCTGTTAGAGGCTGCACAGGACAGATCCGTTCCTGTGCAGCCTCTGATCTCCGGGGCAGGAAGGGAGGAGAGGGAGAGGGGGAATCCTGCGGTGGAGGGGGCTTTGAAGTGCCCCCCCCCCACCACCCACACGCAGGCAGGAGCGATCAGACCCCCCCAGCACATCATCCCCCTAGTGGGGAAAAAAGGGGGGCGATCTGGTCGCTCTGCCTGGTGTTTGATCTGTGCTGGGGGCTGTAGAGCCCACCCAGCACAGATCAGCAAATACAGTTCTGGTCCTTCAGGGGGCGGGGGGGGGGGTAAAGGCTGGGTCAACAAGGGGTTAAAGGATGCAACGCCGAGGGCATGTACATGCTTGGTGGGAGTGTGTCCCAAAACCAAGAGATTGTGGATAAAGGTTTACCAGCAGATATACACAATTTTAAGATTTTCCATATGCAAGAACCGGCTAAAGCCATACTGGGTAGAAAAATCTAGAGGACAACTAGGGCTCAAGAGCAACTACTATTCTTCCTATTTACGGCAGTAAAACATATTATTGTAACTTCTTGGAAGCAGTCGTGCTTGACACTCACACAAGATAAAATACTTAAAAGCAGTATATGTTCTTTGAAAAGTTTAAAGCACTTATGTTGGGTACTATGGATAAAGATGATCATAATCTACTAATGCATAATTACAGCCATGCGTAATTACGATTTGGACATTCAACAGATTTTGTGTAATCCATTCGTAATTTCATGAATTTTTCATAAAAAAATGTTGTGCCGAATTTAGTGGTTAATAGAAAAGCCCCATACAGGCTATCATCACCAAAATTGCTACATTAATAAGGAGACGGGTGGGAACAAGGCAAAAAAATAATTTTTCAATAAGACCTTGTAGTTTTTGAGAAAATCGATTTTAAAAATGCAAAGGAAAAATGACAGTTTAAAAAGTCTTTTTCCTTTGCATTTTTAAAATTAATTTTCTCAAAAAACGATTTTTTGATTTGTATGGGGGCTGTGCAATTAACCGCTAAAATTGGCACAAAATGACCCAAAAAATGAAGTGAAATTGCGAAATTTCGGTTCCTGATTACGTTTACAAACAAAATTAATTGCGATTTTGCCCGAGAACTCTCATCATGATTTGGCATCGTAAATGCGAAATTAGGATTATGCAAAATTTGTGCTCATCACTAACTATGGATAACTTCCATAAGATCTGATCTCCGCTAATTGCTAACAAAACAGAATTGAAAAAAAAAAAACACGTTGAGTGAACATGCAAAAAAAGAAAACAAACTCCCCCCCCCCCCCCCCAAAACAAAACAAAATGAAAAAATCTGATTGTGCAGAAAAACACACACACACAGACACACACACACAGACACACACACACACACACACACACACACACACACACACACACACACACACACACACACACACACACACCACACACACACACACACACACACACCACACACACACACACACACACACACACACACCACACACACACACACACACACACACACACACACACACACACACACACACACACACCACACACCACACACCACACACACACACACACACACACACACACACACACACACACACACACACACACACACACACCTTACTAGAACATAAGTAGCGTCTATGTTTACTACATTTTCTGAGGTGAAATGAAGGCATTTTACATCAGAGGCTTGCTTGGTTCATGAGAGGGAACGATTTGTAAAGACATCCACTCTCTGAATTGTGGCACCTCGTTCTGGTGGAGGGATCCACTCATTGCAGTTTTGAAACACAGAAGTAAAGAGGCACACATCATTTTCCCAGAACTTCTCCCGCCTGTTTCCACATCTCAGCTGTGAAGTGTCAGCTCCAGTTTCAGAAGTACTATAATGGCAGCATATATATGGAGCTAACATAAGAGAAAAAAAAATCAAGAAAAAACAACCCGCAGCACTTAACATTGACAGGCACAAAAATAATTTAAAACAATAGCTATTTTGCATTTTTCTTAATGTGCGCTGTTTCGAATTCTGTCGGAAATAGATCATGCTAAACAAAAAACAACGATTAGGCAGATGGCCACTGACGACGTGCCAAAATGGAATTAGTTATGTTCAACAAAGTCTCTTTACATCTTAAATTGTAATTGCTATTCACAAGCTTCTCCGTGTGCCTTGGAATGGTACAGAATTAATACATCACCAGTTAAACAATAGAACTGTCTTAATTGCTCATCATAGCTGACACTTCAGGAGACGAATTGAGTGGAAACAAGGCTGCCACATCATTCCGAGCTTGCGCTTTGGTTTTGCAGATGTGAATGTGACCGCCACAGAAACTTTTCAGCTAACACTTCATGTTGGGCCCCAGCAATTTAAGCTATGTAATCACCAAGGGCTTAACAATAGACTATGCATGGGATGCAACCGCAGGGGGCCCCAGAAGCCGCAGGGGGCCCCGTGGGGGTAGAAGTTTTTATTCCCTGTCCTGAGAGACTGACAACTAAGGGCACAGAAACAATTAACTTTCTGCTCTCTGCACAATTGATCTAATGACTGCATCTGCTCAGCCACTGATTAGGAATCATAAAAAGTTTTGTAAATAAAGATTTGTAGACAGTCCCTATTCAGTGTGCAGCAGGCTCTTGTGTATAGCCCCCAGTCCCCAACCTCTCTACCCCTCCCAAAGTGCTGTGTATTGTAGTGATGCTGGTGAGTACTGTAGTGATGTGAGATGGACTGAGTGAGTGTGAGAAGCTGAGGCTGGGAGCACACTCGTCTGTTGCACGCACATTTTATCATAGGAGCTAATGTAATTGATAGAGAAAATGCATGCAGTCAGTTTTTCACTGCTGTCAGTTTTTATCTGCATGGGGAAAACAAAAACACATTCAAGTGTGCACTAGCCAATTGAATAACATTGGTTCTCAGTTTATTGTGCAGAAAGCGAGGGGGGGGGGGGGCATCCAAAGTTTCGCAGGGGGGCCCAGTGATTTCTAGTTACGCCCCTGGTACCCACATCATGTATTTTTCTAATGATTTTTCCCACATAAGATTTTTTTTTGTGTGACAAGCGATCGTTTCCGACATGGTATGAGTGCGAGATTGGGCAAACAACGCTTTGGGTCACGACCGTTGGATCAGACCTTGAAGATCTCCAATGTCTGCCCCGCAAAGTGCTGTGATTGGTTCAACTCTTGTTTGTGCTTGTCGTGTGGCGTCGTGTGTTCCCGTGGGTAGGAAGATGGATCGGGGAACGCTAGTTAGCATTGCTGAGCGTTCCCCAATCTATCTAGCAGTGAGTACAGAGCTTTACTCTCTCTTCTAATTAACCCTTTCCAATCCACTGTCGGACTAAGTCCAACAGTGGGCTGTCCCCCCCCCCCCTGCTCCTGATGTCGGACAAGGAGAAATGTTGCTGCTGCTGGAGGCACTCTTGCCGGGTGTAGTCCAAAACAGCTTCAGCCCCTTTAGATCAGAGTGCCAGACTTAGATCACTGCTGGCCTCATGCTACGCCACATAACATAAATATTATGTGGATGCATTTGGCTCACCCCCGATGCCTGCCCCACTGCCAGGTCTCATCCAGCATTGGACTTATGGTTCCCTTTGGCACCACACTACACCATGTCATTATATATTATGCTAGCGCATGTAGGTCATGGGGCAGAGCTACAGTACATGAGCTGGCGTCCGACAGCACTTTTCTCTTATAGGATTCAAAGTACATTGAATGTCTCAGTTTAATAATTTGTGGCTGGGTGGACTAAGTTACAGAGGAAAGAACTACATGTGTGTACATTTCAGACTAAACTAGTTACCCATTTAGTCTGGATTTATACAACTCCAGGGTTAGCGCTGTCTTGATTGAGTGTGGTAAGGCGTTCCAGAGGGTAGGAACAGCATGACAGAGTGCTCTGTTTCCAAAGGTTTTGAAGTAGACTCAAAATATGGGGATGACAAAAATATTAGAACCTTTTGATTTGAAGATGAAGATTTGGGAGATGTGGTTCAGTTGCAAAAAAAGCCATAGCCTAAGCTATGTAAGCATAGCAGACATCATCAAAAAGATTGCAATGAATGATAATATACCACATCCATATAATGATAGCTCCTATCCATACCGTACTCTGGACTGTGCCGATTTGTGATTTAGACACAGTTGACATTAACATGTAAGACAAGAAGAATATATAATATAAGACCACTAAGGGCAATAAACTCAGATGGCACTTTTTCTCCTGACCATACAATTTGCACATTTTTAACATTTTTGAACTGTTTAAAGAGGAACGCCAGTGAAAATTATTTTATAAAAAAGTGCTTCTTTTTACAATAATTATGTGTAAATTATGTGTAAATGATTTAGTCAGTGTTTGCCCATTGCAAAACTTTTCCTCTCCCCGATTTACATTCTGACATTTATCACAAGGTGACATTTTTACTGCTGTCAGGTGATGTCACTGGAAGGAGATGGCAGTCGGAAAAAGCTGTAAACAGCTGTTATTTCTCACAATGCAACAAGGCTCCCACAGTGTGATGTCAGGACCATGGTCCTCCCATCACACTCTGGAGTGGTTTCACCACAATATCAGCCATACAGAGCACCCTGATGATCCAATTGAGAAAAGGAATATATTTCTCGTGGGAAAGGGGGTATCAGATACTGATTGGGATGAAGTTAAATTCTTGGTTACGGTTTCTCTTTAAGGTACAATCTACACAGTAAGGGTGCCCATTCATTACTCCATATTGTGGCTCAATCGACGTTCCAATTCAATTATTTAATTGTATTGGAAGAAAATTGGAGCCACAACATGGCTGCTCTATTGATCTTTTGATCAATTCTGTCTGAAATCAGTAGAATGGATCGAAAAAATCTTGAACGCAAGGGTTTGATTGGGTACCCAGCTGTAATGGTGTTTAATATTGCGACATCCAACAGATTTGACGGATCCCCTGGCTTTCCCCTCCCTCCCCCCCGTGCCCACGCTCAGCGTGACCCCCCCCGTGCCCACGCTCAGTGTGTCCCCCACCCCGAACCCGTGCTCACCTCTTTGCTAGCACGACTCCCGGCCTTCTCTGGCGCCTGCACCACGTGACACTGGTACATGTGTGACGCTACAACATGTGCCAAGTTATGCAGTAGCGCACTTAGTTACCCTGAAAACGGGAGGAGGCCTGGAGATCTGCTGGCAAAGAGGTGAGGCTTTAAAACACTCAGCATGTGGATATTTTACCCCTTAGTGCGGCCCAGCAGGGGCAGCAGCAGTGGCAGCAGGATGATTTCCAATAGATCTATTGGAAATCTCTGTGTAGTGTGTGGCTAGGCAATAGATCCCTCTCTGTTTAGATTCGATAGTTGATTTGGCCATACATGAATGGTGTACGGCCAGCTTAATGCCCCAGTCACTCCCTTATTCCTGCTGCATGGGTAATAAGCTGCACAGAGCAGAAGGTATTGCAACTCTCAAATAATCATATGCAATCTTCAGCAATTAGGCATATTCAGTAGACATTTTGCTGCTTGCAACATTGTTAGATGACTGTTTTTATCTCTGCACATAAATCCAGGCAAATATGCTAAAATAAGGTTTGACAAAATCCTTGCTAAATATACATCTGAAAAGTGGAGATCTTTACTTCTAAGGAAAACTGCAGAAAGAGGGATATTATGCTGTTATCTTCATTCTGTTTTTTAAAAAAAGGCTGCTTGCATACCATCATCCTTTGCTCCTAACTCTTTCTGTGTCAATTACCCCAAACAAGTAAGTAAAGTGTAAAGTGTGAAACTAAGCTGATGTGATAAACAAATGTATTTATCCTCCTACTTCTAAACGTCTACAAAGTAGATTGAAAGTTTTGTTGTCTCTGCTCAGTGGCAGCCTATTAAGTGCCTCTAAATTAAAATATATGAACTATTGACCTTTTTCTCTATTTCTCTCTGCTCTCAGAAGGTGTATTTTGCCAGGAATACTTTTATGATTGTAATTTGCTTCCCAGGGATGTTTACTATATTCCCGACAAGGTATGACAAGACTAAAGCTGTCACTTGCATGCCTGAAAATAAACTCTTTCAGGCAGCTAAATAAAACAAGTAAAACAGCCTGGTTATTAATGTTTTGCACGGTGCATACACATGTTTATCTCATCATTTCACATGTCGCCTTGGTTACACTTTAATGTATATATGCTCTAGGTGGCCCTCTCTGGATCTGGGGCCCAGCTGCAATTGTATCTTTTTCACTCCCATCCCTGGTGTATGTACTCTCTCTAAAGCACTGTTTCAGTGATGATTTATAAATAAAGGTAATGCATTCATAATTATGAACTATACTCAACAAGCCCAATAAGTCTACAAAACCTACATAAAAATCATCCTATTAACAAAGACACTCACAATAATAAGCAAGCCAGCACCATAAAAGAACATCCCATTTAAAAAGATGGTTTCTTCGCACAACACGAACCAAGGAAATATTTCCATCTTTATTAACAAATATTACACAATGATTTTTTTTTTCTTTTTAAATCAGAACATTTTGTGGATCTCCTTAATAGCTTGAAAATGGAATCTTGACTCTGCTCTTACAACATGAAAAGAAACAAGTACTTTAGCAGAAATGTGTAAACGAAAGTAAATTATAATCATTGAATAAAGAGCCATAAGCATTTCGCATTATTGGTTTTTTTTTTTCTATTTTTTCCTTACTCCCGATCCGCTGCATTATGCGGCTGCATTGAAGGAAATGTGATGGAATTTTATGACTCGCTTAACAATATAAATGTAAACACACGTTCATAATGGCAAGGCTTAACAGCTGTACTTCCTTCTCTCAGCCATAATGGCCCACTCAGCTCCTTTCAAATAAAAGGCTATTTTCAAAAAATGAAAACCCATTACCCTGTGAAATATTACAATTTTTTTTTCATTATATCTTCCAAACATCAGAGGCAGTAATAAGAGACGATGTGATGACTGGCTGCTTTAAGGGAAAATCCTGGATGTCTGCTATTTGATTTTTACAAAAAAAAATCAATCCAAAATCTAGTCGGGCCTAGTCAAATTAGATCAAAACCTGCCTTAATTTAGTTTGAACAATGCTCTTTTTATCTGAACTCACAACCTACAGAAAAGCAGGGAAAAAAAACAGAATACACAACTTATTATGGGTTCCTATAAAGCTTTGCAAGGATAACAGGGCCAAATGAATTTTTCAAGCGATCTGTTTCTGCGCTGTGTCAAAAACACGGATTACGATGACTTTAATTTTATGAGTCTACTCTGTTTTTGTAGTCTATAAGGATGAGTCCTAGATAATCCCATCCAATACACCATTTTCTTTTTTTCCTGAGTCTGTCTGTTTCGGCCAATATGTCTTTGTAGAGCGATAATAAAATTCACCATTCCCTCCTGTTGCTGTTCAAATTATATTTATTGCACATTTATTGTTTTGCAGTCTTGTAGGCTTCGAGTCTGTCTGACTTGATCAAACAGAAATTGCTCGCATGCCGCCGTGAGTAAAGAGAAAATGAAGTGGTCTGGGGCATGTTTGGGCAGCCAGGTAGATGGGACCTTGAAGTGCATTTCATTATACGTATATAATACATAATTTGCTGAGTACTCAGATGCTTTGGGGGTAATGATAAGGTTTGCTGCTTTTTTAAGGCCGGCTCCACAAGGAAGAACCATCTAAATTCTTGGTCCGGGCAAATAAGAAATACAATATATCTTTATTAAACTTTTATCTACTTTGACAAGCCCCTGATCTACTGCAATACATGTCATTATAATGAAGCAGATATATTAGTCTTATCATAGTTATTTATTTATTTAAATAATGCCATCTAGAAGGAGGAGCTGTGTGTGCTGCCTTTGTATCTTTTAAGACTGGCAATAGGGTGGTGTTTTTAAGTTTCTGTAGGCCATCGCCTTTGAGTAGAGCTAAAGAGGTACTGTAGCCAAGGGACTGAAATTTATCCCAATCAGTAGCGATACCCAATTTCCCATGAGAAAGCTTTACCTTTTCTCAAATAGACCATCAGGGGGGTCTGTATAGCTGATATTGTGGTGAAACCCCTCCCAGAGTGTGATGTCAGGACCTAGGTCCTCACAGTTTCCTGTCTAAGAAACTCATTGCATTGTGGGAAATAATGGCTGTTTCCATGGTGAATGTCAATCATTTCTTGCTCGCTTATATTTTAAACTTCTCACTTTGCAATGTATTGATTTATATTTTTTTTCCCCCTTTTCGCTACAGTTCCTCTTCAAATATGATCTCCTGCTGCTAAGGAACAACTCAACTCACTGCTCACCAGATGTTCAGCACCCAACATGCCTTGCAATGTAACAACAGCAATTTATCACCACTGTAGCACATTCGGCAAAAGTTATTTACTGGTGTCAGGCATTGGGGCAACCTTGGTGAGATTATTTTTTAGAACCTCATAGGCCAAAAGAGGCACTTCATGTTTTAGAAACACAGCTTGACTCTCAGGCTTCTCTGTTCTGTGGAGAGGGAAGGTAGAAAGATAAATGGTAAACATCCTGCTCTGAGAACTTCAACTGAAAAGGTAACGCGAGGTGAAAATAAACTGATAAGAAAAACAATTGTATCTATCCTTCTTCTCTTAAAAATGTTTTTTTTTTGGATATCCCACAGTTTTATATTATATTTAAATCTACTTTTTACGTTTTTAATGTTCCCTTGCCTCTGCTCAATGACACATTATTTGAAATATGCCAGAGCTAAAATTTATGAACTATTAATCACTTTTTTCTCTTTCCTGCTCTCAGAAGCCATTTTCTGCCAGGAAAGTGTTTTATGGCTGTAATTCCCTATCAGTGAGGGATACGCGCTATTCCGACTCAGTTCCGACCAGGACAGAAACTGTGACTTGCATACCTGAATGTCAAAAAAGGGTGCTTGGAAATTCGGGAGCCAAGAAAAGCTGAATATCTCTAAATTTACTGATACTATCTGTAATAAATATTTTACTACAGCTAAACGTAACCTTATTCTCACACTGAATCCTCCCACTACCGATGCCTAAACTTAACCAAGCCCCATTTCCCCCCACCCTGGCTAACCTTTACCACTACGTCTCCAGATGGCTAACCTTAATAGTAGGAAATTTGAGTGCCCGATGACCACAATGCTAAATATAGCTAAAAATAGCGGGTGCAAGGGCCTGCTATTTGTAGCCATATCTTGCATTGCTACATACAGGATGTCACACAACATAAGTTATTTGGCTCAATTCACTAAGAACTGTTTGTTAAAAATAATGGGTGGGTAAATTTCCACATTTGGTATCTTAGACTTTTTTTTTCAAATTCATTAATATTTTCACTAATGCAGAAATAGTTTAGCCTCAATTCACTAAAGGTGCCCATACACTAACACGATTTCCCACCGATAGACAGCAGATTCGATCACTGTGATCAAATCTGCTGTGAAATCAATAACGCAAACTCGGACCGATTGACTGATTTCCATCTGAAATCAATCTGCCCAGGCGGAAAGTTTTGCTCGATTGCCGGCGGGTCGGGAGTGCGTCGCTAGTGGCGTTCAATATGACGGTGACCAACGCAGCAATACATCACCTGTCGGGTGCAAGTCCACCAGGTCCCCACAGTCTCTTACTTCTTCTTCTCTCACTTCTTCCAGCGTCTTCACTTCACTTCTTGTCCTGTGAGAAAGCGAAGTTCAAACATCAGCGGCCTTTCTACCGTTTGAACTTTATGCTTGTGACAGGACGGCACAGGAAGTGAAGTGAAGATGGAGTACGCTGGAAGAAATGAGACTGCGGGGACCCAGGAACCTGCACTGGCGGACAGGTAATGTATTGCGGCTGGCCAGGGGAACAGGGGCGGCGAGCAGGCGTCTGTTCCACAGGTTGTGAATCGATTTCATACTGAAATCAATTCAAAATCTGTTTGCCTTGTATGGGCAGCCTAAGACCTGTTTGGTAAAATATACAAATCTAACCAGCTGTGGAGTAAGTCTCGGCAGCTGTGTTCTGCTACAGTGATGTTCCAGTTCTGTAGGGAAATCTTGTGCAGTTGGCCATTAAAGGTATCACAGAAACAACTTCTGTTGTTATGCCTCTAAACAACTTCTGTTGTTATGCCTCTGGATTTAAAGAATAACTGGCCCTGATCACACTTTATAAATTAAGCACAGAGTTATGTTTGTAAGAAGGGTATATACCTCTGTGGCTTAGTTCCCTCTGTTCTGGCCCCCACCCCCTCACACCCGGTCTCTGTTATAGTCCCCAGAAAAGTTTGACTTTGATTAGTGCTTGTTATTCGTCTGAGGTGCTGTGGCTCCCCAGTGGTCTGTTTCTCTTAAAGAGAACCCGAGGTGGGTTTGAAGAATATTATCTGCATACAGAGGCTGGATCTGCCTATACAGCCCAGCCTCTGTTGCTATCCCACATCCCCCTAAGGTCCCCCTGCACTCTGCAATTCCTCATAAATCACAGCCACGCTGCTGACAAACAGCTTGTCAGAGCTGGCTGTGTTTATCTCTATAGTGTCAGTCTGCTGCTCTCCCCGCCTCCTGCAGAACTCCGGTCCCCACCTGCATCCCTTCCCTCCCTGCTGATTGGAGGGAAGGGACGGGGGCAGGGACCGGAGCTATGCAAGAGGCGGGGGAGCAGCTGAGACTGACACTACAGATGTAAACACAGCCTCACAGCACGGCTGTGATTTATGAGGGATTGCAGAGTGCAGGGGGACCTTAGTGGGGTTTGGAATAGCAACAGAGGCTGGGCTGTATAGTCAGATCCAGCCTCTGTATGCAGATAACATTCTTTAAACACACCTCGGGTTCTCTTTAAACAGAATCACAAGAGTTGTGTGTGAGAGGGAGCCTAAATTCTTCTGGGATTGGTGCCATTTTGGAAATTAGATACTGTTTATTCAACTGATAGCCACAGTGGAACAGAGCAACTGTGGGAAGAAAGGATAAGTCTAAGTGAATCAGCATGTGGTAATTAATACACTAATGTGTTTATTGCCACTGGTTGGGTTCGGGTAGGTTGTCCTTCAAGGATTTAAGGAGGAACTCCAGCCTAAACAAACATACTGTCATTAAGTTACATTAGTTATGTTAATTAAACTAGATAGGCCATATAATCTCTTACCCACCCTGTTTTAAAATGAACAGGCAAATGTTTGATTTCATGAGGGCAGCCATCTTTTTGGTTGAAAGGAGGTGACTGGGAGCATGAGACACAGTTCCAACTGTCCTGTGTGCGGATCACCCCTCCCAGTTGCTAGGCAACGTGAATAACAACATAGGAAATCCCATCATGCTTTGCACAGCATCAGGGAAAAAAATCCCGGGCAGTTTTCTTTGATGGATCAAGAGATCAAGAAATGATTGATATTATATTGTAATTTGTTCATATTGTTTGATCTACAATTAGCCAGAACATCATCTTTACTACTGGCACACATAAAAAAGCCAGACAGCACCAACTGCCATTATCTATAACCCCACTCCCAGCAATATGATAGTCTAAAAGGTTGTTTTTTATAGATATACATATGCACACAGGGAGATACTGGTTGCTTGGCATTTGGGAGCAGACGTTATTTCCCACAATGCAACAAGGCTCACAGACAAAAAACTGTCACAACCTAGGTCCTGACATCACACCCTGGGAGGGGTTTCACCACAATATCAGCCATCCAGATGTTCCTGGTTATCTATTCAAGAAAAGGTAACGATTTCTCATGGAAAAGGGGGTATCAGCTACTGATTGGGATGAAGTTCAATCCTTAGTTGCGGTTCCTCTTTCAGGTACTGTAGTAGGACCTATAGCCAAGAAGATAGCAAAGGCTTAAAATATGACCAGAATGTTATACTGAAATAATTGTGAAAAGCACACATTAGTATTGCTGGGGACCGGCCAGGTCAGAGTAAGAGACTTGCTACAAAAGGTCGTGCGTCTAAACATCTGTTCAGGATAAATGCTGCTGCAATAGACTGCGTGTTGTAACAAACACTGTAATGTCAAACAGCAAACAAACATACTACTGCGTAAGATCCTCTCTCTTCCCCTGAAGACTAATTCACTTAGAGATTTGCATCCGATTATGCATGCTAATTTAAACAAGGCCACTAAATATTGCATAACGGTGTCTCCCCTCGTTAGCAGCTGCCACGATGGCAAGCTCACGGACAAGCTCCTGGGTAATTTTGCATACTGATTTGCAGCTGGCATTGTCATTGTTCTTATCACAGCCCTGATTACCGTGGCAGAAACATTTTGTCTACTATTTTATTCATATTCCTCCTCAGACTCCTTATGCCCCCCCTCCACCTTCTTTAATCTTGGGTGGAAGGCTTCCGTCAGCAATGAGTAAACATTCTGCTCGACACATGCATCGACTGTGTGTTCTTTTCAAGTTCAAGCTGTAATTGATTTAAACGTTGTGAGAGGAACAACACCTTTTAAATAACAATGTTTACTGAGAAGGAGAGAGAGGGAGAGGTGTACCTTGCGGAAAGTAAAATCTCAGCTCTGCATTTTAAGATTTGAATTAAGCAAGGCATACACGGTGGGGAGTGTGCTCAGTGCGGCACATGATCAATATTTCTATGATTGAAAATTGGTCGCGAATTACTGATTTATTTGTTGCTAGGGATGCAATCACAGTCTGCTTAAACTAATATCACACAAATAATTAAAGGTTTCCATGTTTTTATTGAGCACACCATGTAAACATTCACAGTGCAGGTGGAAAAGGTGTATAAACCCCTAGACTAATAACATCTCCAAGAACTAACTGGAGTGAGGTGTTAGCCAGCTGGAGTCCAATCAATGAGATGAAATTGGAGGTATTGGTTACAGCTGCCCATCCCTGTAAAAAACACACACCAGTTTTGAGTTTGCTTTTCCTAAGAAGCATTGCCTGATGTGAATGATGCCTCGCACAAAAGAGCTCTCAGAAGACCTACGATTAAGAATTATTGACTTGCATAAAGCTGTGAAGGGTTATACAAGTATCTCCAAAAGCCTTGCTGTTCTTCAGTCTACGGTAAGACTAATTGTCTATACATGGAGAAAGTTCAGCACTGCTGCCACTCTCCCTAGGAGTGGCCGTCCTGTAAAGTGCACAGCGCAGAATGCTCAGTGACCCTAGAGTGTCAGCTAAAGACTTACAAAAGTCTCTGGCATATGCTAATACCCCTGTTAGTGAATCTAAGATACGTAAAACACTTAACAATAATGGGGTTCATGGGAGGATACCACAAAGGAAGCCACTGCTGTCCAAAAAAAAAACATTGCTGCACTTTTAAAGGTTGCAAAAAAGAACCTGGATGTTCCACAGCAGTACTGGCAAAATATTCTGTGGACAGATGAAACCAAAGTTGAGTTGTTTGGAAGAAGCACACAACACTATGGGCCATATCCTATTCAAGGTGATAAGTAGCTTGCAGATGCGAGCTACTTATCACCTTGCCATCGCGCGAGGATTACCGGCAAATCCTATTGCCCATATCCTTCGCGCGATGGCCGATCGTTAGAGAGCATTACTCAGGCGAAAGCCTGAGCGATGCTCCCTTTTACCGAGCGATGGGGAGTGAGGTTTACGCTGTGGTGCTGTCCATCAGCACCACGGCCTCACTCCCCACACATGCGCACTCGCCCGCCGAACATCGCCGACATCTTCCGCCGCAGCATCTGGGGGTCTCCTTTAATAAGGAGACCCCCAGAGCTCCCCGTCGGGTCGCCGCACAGTTTAGAAGCCCCCGCGCAGCTCTGCCGGGCTCCCCTGTCATACGTACCGCCGCCGATCACCCGCCGCCTCTCGCCGCAAAATCCGTCACGTAATTACAGTGTATCTAACACTGTAATTACTGTGCGCATAGAAGGAGCCCGGGCAAAGCATCTTTGAATCTGCAGCCGGGCTCCCCATTGGTCTGCTGTCTGAGCCATTTTATTGGTTCAGACAGCAGACCAATGGGGAGCCCGGCTGCAGATTCAAAGATGCTTTGCCCGGGCTCCTTCTATGAGCACAGTAATTACAGTGTTAGATACACTGTAATTACGTGACGGATTTTGCGGCGAGAGGCGGCGGGTGATCGGCGGCGGTACGTATGACAGGGGAGCCCGGCATAGCTGCGCGGGGGCTTCTAAACTGTGCGGCGACCCGACGGGGAGCTCTGGGGGTCTCCTTATTAAAGGAGACCCCCAGATGCTGCGGCGACGACGTGCGTTAGCTAGTTTAGACCTGCTTTTTGCAGGTCTAAGCTAACGCTCATGTCTGCCGGGAAGCATCGCTTCCCGGAGACATGATAAGGGTAATTGGATTCTGTGTTAAGAACTCGCTGGGC
This sequence comes from Hyperolius riggenbachi, assembly GCF_040937935.1. Lineage (NCBI taxonomy): Eukaryota > Metazoa > Chordata > Amphibia > Anura > Hyperoliidae > Hyperolius > Hyperolius riggenbachi. The sequence goes on along the minus strand of NC_090650.1, from coordinate 65,911,365 downwards.
GATTATATCGCCCAAGCGAGTTCTTTTCCGCCTGGGGGGGTCTAAAGTTTAATTAGATTAGGCGATGCCCCCATCGCCTAAGTTAAGAACTCGCCAGTGCTTAGCGCTGGCGAGTTCAGCAATAGAATATGGCCCTATGTGTGGAGAAAAAGAGGCACAGAACACCAACACCAAAACCTCATCCCAACTGTGAAGTATGGTGGTGCGGGCATCATGGTTTGGGGCTGCTTTGCTGCTCAGGGCCTGAACGAATTGCGATCATCAAAGGAAAAATTAATTCCCAAGTTTATCAAGACATTTTGCAGGAGAATTAAGGCCATTTGTCCACCAGCTGAAGCTCAGCAGAAGATGGGTGTTACAACAGGACAACGACCCAAAGCACAGAAGTAAATCAACAACAGTATGGCTTAAATGGAAGAAAAAATGCTTCTGGAGTGGCCCAGTCAACCCAGTTCCTGACCTCAACCCGATTGAGATGCTGTGGCAAGAAAGTGATTTACACCAGACATCCCAAGAATATTGCTGAACTGAAACAGTTCTGTAAAGAGGAATAGACGAAAATTACTCCTGACCGTTGCACGTCTGATCTGCAACTACAGGAAACGTTTGGTTGAAGTTATTGCTGCCAAAGGAGGTTCAATCAGTTATTAAATCCAAGGTTCACATACCTTTTCCAATGTTTACATGGTGTGTTCAATAAAAACATGGAAACATTTAATTATGTGTGTGGCATTAGTTTAACCTCCCTGCCGGTTATCCCGAGCTCAGCTCGGGGTAACCTGCCGCGGAGGATTCCTCAGGCCCTGCTGGGCCGATTTGCATAATTTTTTTTTTGTTACACGCAGCTAGCACTTTGCTAGCTGCGTGTAACTTACGATCGCCGCCGCTCCCCGCCGATTCGCCGCAACCCGCCGCGACAGAGGGTGTCCCCCCCCCCCGAGACCCGTGCGCTGCCTGGCCAATCAGTGCCAGGCAGCGTCGAGGGGTGGTTCGGGACTCCCTCTGACGTCACGACGTCGATGACGTCGGTGACGTCATCGCGCCCGTCGCCATGGCGACGGGGGAAGCCCTCCTGGAAATCCCGTTCAGAACGGGATTTCCGGATGGGTATATGCGCCGGCGGCGATCGGCGCATTCGGGGGGACGCCGCAGGGAGGGGGGAAGCATGTAGCTAGCGCTAGGCTAGCTACATGCTAAAAAAAAAAAAATAATGCGAAAAAACACCCTCCCTGCCGTGCGCAGCATTTTTTTATAACGGCAGGGAGGTTAAGCAGACTGTAATTGTCTATTGTTGTGACTTAGATGAAGGTCAGAATCCATTTTATGACCAATTTGTGCAGAAATCCATATAATGCCAAAGGGTTCACATATTTTTTATTGCTACTGTATACACCTCACTAGCTTAAACTCACTAAACCCATGTAATGTAGGTAGAAAAAAACAAAGTCTTGTAAAAGTAATACCTAACTGATGAAGTTAAATTATGCAAGCCTTCTGGGATTTAATCCCCTTCTTCGGGCATATTTCCAGATGTTAACTTTTTTGCTACTAACATCAACCCATGTAACAAATCCTTCCTATAAATGTTAAGACAGGTGTGTTGCCACTATATAAAAAAAAATATACTGATTGTGTAAAGCCTGGGTCTTTACAAGTTGTAATATTGTCCTGGAAATCCAGAAAAGTTGCAACAGTCAATACAGAACAATTCAAAACAAACACAGCTTATAGAATAAATTTAGCAAAAAAAGAGAAAAAAGAAAGCAATACATTGCAAAGTGAGAATTTAAAAAAAAAGAAGATATCAAGAAATTATTGATATTCGCCTTGTAATTTGTTCATATTGTTTGATCCACAATCAGCCTGCATGCCATCATCTTTACTACAGGTAGACATGAAAAAACAGCACCAAGTGCCATTATTTATAACCACAACCACTACAATGCAATAGGATAAAACATTGTTTTTTTGTAATAGATATACCTATGCACAGAGGGAGATACTGGTTACTTGGCAGTTGGAAACAGCTGTTATTTCCCACAATGCAATGAGGTTCACAGACAGAAAACTGTCAGGTCCTAGGTCCTGACATGGCACTGTGGGAGGGGTTTTACCACAATATCAGCCATACAGAAGTCACTGATGATCTATTTGAGAAAAGGTAAAGATTTCTCATGGGAAAGGAGATTTCATTTACTGATTGGGATAAAGTGCAATCCTGGGTACATGAACTAAAAAATTTGCTAATAAGCATAACCTTCCATTCATTGTTATGCTGTTCAGGCAACCTTTGTTTTGTTGATCAGTATTTCCCATTTAGGTGTTAAAATTACCATTCATCCCTAGCAGTTATGTATAATAATTCCAAAGCACAGTCTGCTAAGAATCAGGCATCTGCCTGGTTTGTCTAAAGGTGGCCACTAATGGTGCAATTTCTAGTGAAAAATCGTTCAAGTGATCAGAAATTCTGATCGGATTGGTTGTAAATAATCTCTGTTGATGGGCACAATGGATTTTGAACGATTATAAAAAACAGTCGTCCGATTGGATTTTCGTCGAACCAAAATTTGGATTTTCTTGTTGGTTGTGATAGGTAGAAAGCAAATATTGGTTCATTGATGGTGTAGTGAACGATTTCACTTCCCATCAGAATTTCTGATCGCTCTATAGATTTTTCGCTAGAAATTGAACCGTTAGTGGCCACCTTTAGCCTAAAAACGTCCCTGACCAGGATGTGACTTTCATAACTTTTATAAGCGCTCAATGCAGTACAAAGTTATGCAGCTTTTGATCTCCTCTGCTCAGGGGGAGCAGGGGGAGGGGCCCCTTCCTCATTCCTCCTACACTCTGCCTCAAGCTTGACTTAAAAATCAGGCATTACCAATACATTTTTAATTGATGTTTTAAAAACGTATCAAGTAAACCTGTTTTAATAAATTTCTATGTATTTGTATGATTTTATTGCACTGGACATCTAATCTATTAAACTGAGATGTATGTATATTTCTAATAAGAGATTTCTGAGATTAAAGCTCTATTAAACCCTGACTTACCTCACAGATTGTAGCTATAGAAAACAGGGATTACTTACAGGGACAAACTAGAGTTTGCTTTGTTTACCTATACATACCTCCCCCTAGCCAATTGCAAGGAAGAAAAAAACAATTTAGTAATTTTGTATAGTAGGCCTCTAAATCCTATATAAAAAATGACAAACTGACAGCAGAGCTAGCGCTGCAAATAAAGCATTGCTTGTCTCCCGTCCCACAATAGTCTTGTGATGATGTGCAGATGAATGTGGGATCTTCAGGTGTTTGGAAATTGTTCTCAAAGATAAATCAGATTTGTAGAGCTTTACAATTCTTTTCTGAGGTGAATGTATATGAATAGGATGGTAGGCCTTAACATTCATCCACATGTTGACTCTAGGTAGACTAATTGGCTATCGGAAGCTAATTATCTAATTGCCTCCACAATCATAGCTATTAAGACACCTGTTTTTTCACTGAGCTGAAGAAGTGGTCAAGAACCTGCAAAACGCGTAATCAATTTTATGTGCTAAAATAAAATAACTTTTTTTTTCAATAACCTGGTCCAAATTCTTCAAGAGAGGTAAGATTAACTCTCTGTTATAAGATCAACCGCTTTATTAGCCTATCTTTTATGCATTGAATGCCTCCCCCACCCCCATTTTAATTGCCCACTTTAAGGTCGCATTCACAATGGGACGTTGCGTTTCAATGCGATGTTAAAGTTGCAACGTGTCTGCAAGCAGTAAGTTACCACAACACAACATTTTTCAACACAGCTTTAATGTTGCGTTGTGAACGGCTCATAAGATTAGCATTGTAGTGCGGTAAGCTGCGTTGTAAGACTTTATAATGCAGCTCCGCAACATGGCACTGTGAATGCGACCTAAAGGTACAGTAAGGCCTCGTTCACACTTGCGTTTTGGCAAGTAAATGGACCGGATCCTGATCGGATCCTGACCTGATCCTGATCAGAACCGTACGGTTCCGATCCGGATCCGGTCCGTTTGTATCAGGCATGCATCAGGCTGCCATCCGGATCCGTGGGCAAAAAATAGTTAAATCTAAATAAAAAAATGTTCGGGTCAGCAGAAGGTGCACCTGGTGCACATGTACAATCAGGTTCCTCCGCTGTAGGCATCACCTCCACCCAGTGGCGTTCCTTCCATTGGGCGCAAGGGGGCGGGGCGCCCCGGGTGATTGACAGGGAGGGGGTGTCACAAAGCAGGGTTGCCAACCGTCCATCTAAACTAATCATCTGAAATTAATCTTGTCTGTGCATTGGTTTGTGAGCAATCGCATAGCTGCTGCTATTACAGCGTGGTTCAGCAAGCCTGAACAGTAACAACAGACATATCAGGGTGCTGCCGCCTCCTTCTCCTCCCTCCCTCCAATCAGAAACATTCTTTTCCGGCTGTCAGCTCTCTCCAGCCAATAGAAGTGAGAGAGACAGCCAAGCAAACTCCGCCCCCACAGCCCCGAAGTTCGAGTCTCAGCCAGCATGGAGAGAAGGTAATTAAGTGCTCCAACTGACCTGCATCACTGTCCTCAGTTCTGCAATCCCCTTCTTTTCCCTGCTGCTCACACAGCCTGTCAGCATACATACAGCACTCCTGGAAGCCACGAGGAAGCTGATCAGTGTGATCAGCTGGAGGAATCCTCAGTGCTCTGGACTGTGCTAGGCAGCGTTGGATGGGGTCCCAGGAGGGATGGGAGCAGGGAAGTCTTTCTATAAGCAGGGCATGGGGGTTATTTACATTGAGAAGGAGTGATTCACAGCTGAAAGCTGAGCTGACCTATAAAATCACATAGAATCCTGCTCTGAAAGGTAAATTTGTATTGTTTTGCTTTATAATGGCTTGTTGTGAGCTGCTCTGATGATCAGGCAGGCAGCTTTCTCCTATATTGGCTATAGAAGCTGGGTTCTATAGATTGTGAGCTGGCCTGAGGACAATTAAAGTGTACCAAAGCTGCCTGATAATAAAAGTGTTAAACATACCTTGAGCTTCCTCCAGCCCCATGCCCACCGATCGCTCCTATGCCACAATCCTCTGCTGCCTGCAGCTCCAGTACCTGGTCCCATAACTTCCTGCAGTCGCAGCCAGTCTGATGCAAGATAAGTGCGCTCTATGTATCTCTCCAGCGGCTGCCAGAGAGATACATAGAGCGCACTTCTCTTGCACAGACTGACCGTGACTGGAGGAAGTTATGGGACCAGGTACTGGAGCTGCGGGCAGCGGAGGATTGCGGCATAGGAGCGTTCCGTGCGAATGAGGCTGGAGGAAGCCCCAGGTATGTATAACACTTTTTTATTATTAGGCAGCTCTGAATGGGAGCTGAAGGGAGTCGGATGGGAAGCAGCGCAAGAAGGAGGGCCAGAGAAGGGGGAACCAGACCCCCCCTCACCTGGGTCCCTTCCTCCCCGCTGCAGGTATGCAGGATATACTTCACCTGACTCCTGCGTTCCAAGCGCTGGAGCGCTGTGTCACCATCATGTGCCACAGGTCTCCGCCTTCAATGTCGCTCACTGTGCTTCAGCTAATCAGGAAGCACAGTGAGCGGAATCGAAGGCGGAGACCTGTGGCAAGTGACTGTGATGCAGCGCTTGGAACGCAGGAGTCAGGTGAAGTATTCCCTGCCCACTGGGCCTGCCGCATATCTGGAGGGGGGAGAGCATGAAAGGAGGGGACCCAGGTGGTGGTGGGGGGGGGGGGGTTTGGCATTACCCACCTTGGCGCCCTTAGTATGCTGCACTCTCTCCTATTTTTTTTGGGGGGGGGGGTGTCTTTAAATACCCAGCACCGGGTGTCAAATGCCCTAGGTACGCCACTGCCTCCACCTCCGATATTCTGCCAAACAGCTCCAGCACATCTGTCACTGCTGCTCCTCTCCAGACATGCTTGGCCCATGTGTCCCCATCCGAAATGGCCGCTTGGATACGCATAGGAAGTGGGGTAGAACGTCAGGTTTTTGTGGGCAGTGTGTTCTGTGCCTTCCGTTTCCCATTGGTTTCTGTGTTCCTGATGGTGCTGTCAGGCTCAGGTCAGGCTCTGGTCAGGATGCGTGGGCCGGAGATCCGGACACAAAAAATAGCGCATGTTGGAAAAGAGTCCAGAGTCCGGATCCGGTCCGGCTCCGTACTGTACGGAACATACGTATGTGAACGTCCGCATAGCCTTTGCATGGCTATGCGGAACGTACGTTCCGTTTGTACAGTATGCGGTCCGGATCAGATCCGGAAAATCCGGATAGCGAACGCTAATGTGAACCGGGCCTTAAACTGCATGTTAACTTTGTTAGAATATTTCATGTTGTTTTTAGGCCCCTATTTAATCAACACTTCTCTTAAGTTTTTTCCTTATAGAACATTTCTTATCTACAAAATAATGTTTCAGCACC